>NW_024423344.1:55937466-55957392 GCF_017311325.1 Ursus maritimus | reverse complement strand
GTATTTTGATCGGGATGGCATTGAAAGTGTAGATTGCTCTGGGTAGCATGGACATTTTAACTATGTTTATTCTTCCGATCCATGAGCATGGAATATTTTTCCAACTTTTTGTGTCTTCTTCAATGTCTTTCAAGAGTGATTTGTAGTTTCTAGAATATAGGTCCTTTATGTCTCTGGTTAAGTTAATTCCAAGATAACATATGATTTTTGGTGCTATTGTAAATGGAATGGATTCCCTAATTTCTCTTTCTTCAGTCTCATTGTTCGGGTACAGAAATGCAACTGATTTCTGAGCATTGATTTTGCATCCCGCCACATTACTGAATTGCTCTATAAGTTCTAGTAGTTTGGGAGTGGAGTCTTTTGGGTTTTCCATATAGAGTATCATGTCATCTGCAAAGAGAGACAGTTTGACTTCTTCTTTGCCAATTTGGATACCTTTTATCCCTTTTTGTTGTCTGATTGCTGTTGCCAGGACTTCTAGTACTATGTTGAATAATGGCAAGAGCGGGCATCCTTATCGTGTTCCTGATCTTAAGGGAAAGGCTTTCAGCTTTTCCCATTGAGAATGATATTCACTATAGGCTTTTCATAGATGGTTTTTAGGAAATTGAGGAATGTACCCTCTATTCCTACACTCTGAATGGTTTTAATCAGGAAAGGATACTGTATTTTGTCAAATGCTTTTTCTGTATCAGTTGAGAGGATCATATGGTTCTTGACTCTTTTCTTGTTGATATGATCTATCACACTGATCGATTTGTGAATGTTGAACCACCCTTGCATCCCAGGGATGAATCCCACTTGGTCTTGATGGATAATCCTTTTAATGTACTGTTGGATCCTATTAGCTAGGATCTTGTTGAGAATTTTGGCGTCTATACTCATCAGGGAAATTGGTCTGTAATTCTCCTTTTTGATGGGGTCTTTGCCTGGTTTGGGGATCAAGGTAATACTGGCCTCATAGAATGAGTTTGGTAGTTTTCCTTCTGTTTCTATTTTTTGAAATAGCTTCAGGAGAATAGGTATTATTTCTTCTATGAATGTTTGGTAGAATTCCCCTGTAGGCCCTGGACTCTTGTTTTGGGGGAGATTTTTGATCACTGCTTCAATCTCTTCATGAGTAATCGGTCTGTTTAAATAATCAATTTCTTCCTGTTTCATTCTTGGTAGTTTGTAGGTTTCCAGGAAGGCATCCATTTCTTCCAGGTTGTTTAATTGATTGGCATAAAGCTGTTGATAAAAGTTTCTAACGATCCTTCCTATTTCATTGGTGTTAGTTGTGATCTCTCCCCTTTCACTCATAATTTTATTAATTTGGGTCCTTTCTCTATTTTGAATAAGGCTGGCCAGTGGCTTATCGATCTTGTTTATTCTTTCAAAGAACCAGCTTCTAGTTCTGTTGATCTGCTCTACTGTGCTCCTGGTTTCTAATTCATTGACCTCTGCTCTAATCTTGATCACCTGCATTCTCGTGCATGGGGTAGGCCTGTTCTTCTGTTCCAGCTCCAGCTTCTTGAGGTGAGAATATAAAAACTGCATTTTAGATTTTTCTATTCTTTTGAGTGAGGCTTGGATGGCTATGTATTTTCCCCTTAGGACCACCTTTGCAGTGTCCCATAGGTTTTGGACTGATGTGTTTTCATTTTTATTTGTCTCCAAAAATTGTTTAAACTGATTTTTAATTTTCTGGTTTACCCAATCATTCTTGAGCAGGATGGTTCTTAGTTTCCAAGTGTTTGAGTTTCTTCCAAATTTTTCCTTGTGATTGAGTTCCAGTTTCAAAGCACTGTGGTCTGAGAATATGCAGGGAATAATCTCAGTCTTTTGGGATCAGTTGAGACCTGTTTTGTGATCCAGTATGTGGTCTATTCTGGAGAAAGTTCCAAGTACATTAGAAAAGAATGAGTATTCTGTTGTTCTGGGGTGTAGTGTTCTATATGTATCTATGAGATCCATCTGGTCCAGTATGTCATTCAAAGCTCTTGTTTCTTTGCTGATTTTCTGCTTAGGTGATCTGTCTATTGCTGAGAGCGGAGTGTTGAGGTCCCTTACTATTAACGTGTTATTATCTATATGTCTTTATTCTGTTTAAGAGTTAGCTTGTGTATCTAGCTGTTCCCCTGTTGGGGGCATAGATATTTATAATTGTCATATCCACTTGTTGGATATATCCTTTAAGAATAACAGAGTGTCCTTCTGTATCTCTAACAACAGTCATTAGTTTAAAATCTAATCTGTCTGATATGAGAATTGCTACCCCAGCTTTCTTTTGAGGTCCATTGGCATGAAAAAATGGTATTCCATCCCTTCACTTTCAGTCTGGATATATCTTTAGGTTCAAAATGAGTCTCTTGTAGACAGCAAATGGATGGGTCATGTCTTTTTATCCAATCTGGAACCCTGTGGTGTTTTATGGGAGCATTTAGGCCATTCACATGGACAGTGATTATTGAGAGATATGATTTTAATGATGTCATGTTTCCTGTGAAGTCTTTGTTTCTATAGATTGTAAATTTCTGTTCTGTATCACTCTTGGTGCCTTTTTACTTTTATAGAACCCCCCTTAATATCTCATGTAGGGTTGTTTTGGTGGTTACGAATTCCTTCAGTTTTTGCCGATCCTGGAAGGTCCTTATCTCTCCATCAATTCTGAATGACAGCCTTCCTGGATAAAGGATCCTTGGCTGCATATTCTTCTCAGATAGAGCATTGAAAATACCCTGCCAACCCTTCCTAGCCTGCCAGGTCTCTGTAGACAGGTCTGACGTTATTCTGATATTTTTCCCTCTGTTCGTAAGGATTTTCTTCCCCTGGCCACTTTCAATACTGTATCCTTGGATCTAATATTTGCAAATTGCACTGTGACGTAATGTGGTGTAGGTCTGTTCTCATTGACCTTGGGAGGGGTCCTCTCTGCCTCTTGGACACAAATGCTTGTTTCCTTTGCCAGATTAGGGAAGTTCTCAGCTACAATTTTGTTCAAATATCTCTTCTGACCTCTCTCTTTCTCCACCCCCTCAGTGACGCTGATGATTCTGACATTGGAACGTTTCATTGAGTCAGTAATCTCCTGTAATCTACATTCTTGAGATTGGATTTTTTTGAGCCAAGTTTCTGTTTAACTTTCTCTTCTACCATCCCATCCTCCAATTCACTAATTCGTTCTTCTGCCTCATTTACCCTGGCCATCAGAGCATCTAGTTTAGACTGCATTTCATTAATAGCATTTTTAATTTCTGCCAGATTCACTCTCATTTCCGCCCTTAGAGATTCTATATTCTCGTTAATATTTTCATTAATATTTTTTTCAAACGTACACATCATCCTGACCATCTGAACTCCATTTCTGACAATTTGGTTATATCCATATCCATCAGTTCTGTGGCAGAGGCCACAGACTCATTATCTTTTCTTTGCTGGGGGAGTTTTTCTCCTCCTCATCATTCTGATGAGGAGAGGTTGCGGGGATGCCCAGAGCCCAAATTATTGACCAGGACTCAGGCAGTGTGCACTTGTTTTATAGGGACCTTAGAGATGTGGGCTTCTTGATTTTTCAGCCTGCCTTCTGAGGGAGGGGCCTGCCATGCTGATACTCAGGCAACCCTGTTTAGGTGGAGTTGCCCCATCACCTGCAAGGGGGGATGGGGATGGGCACAATGTGAGCTGGTATTTCTGGGCTTTTGTTCTCTGGCGGCTTTCCCTGGCGGTTTTCTGTGCCTCTTCTGAGAGTCAGAGCAGCAGTGGGCCGTATCCTAGCCTCTGTCTCAGAACAGAGAGATCGCAGTCCACTCTCCACTGAGCTCTCTTGGCCTCTTCAACTCTGTTTCTGTAGGTGCTACCAAAAACCCTGCAGCGTCCTGGGATGTGCGCCCCACAGCCGCTCTCCCAGCCCTCACTTCCAGGGCCTGCACATCTCGGTCCTTTGTGTTTCTAATACCACCAGCCGCCCCCGGTTCCTGCCTGCGCTCCAGAGCTCCCTGTTTCAGTGTGGTTCGCACGCGCTCTAGTGCGCCAGTTTTCAGTCTGGTCGTGCACGGGCTCCCGAGCTCTTGGTTTCAGTCTAGTTCGAGTGTGTGCTCCGGAGCTCCAGTTTTCAGTCTGGTTGCCCACGAGTTCCCAGGCTCATGGTCTCAGTCAGCTTTCTCATGGGTGCCAGTCTGCGAGTCCAGCCCACTCTCCAGTGCAGGTGGCTATTGCTTCCTGGCGCCCGAGCACCGCGGCTCCCTCCCCCTTCCATTTATCTTCCAATATCTGTGCTCAGATTCACAGCTCCCCTGTTCGTACCTCAATGTTCAGCGCTGGAGATGTTCATTTGTAGAGATCCAGATGTATCTTCCTGTGTCTCAGGCTGATTCCATGGTTTTCAGGATGGTCTGATAGATATCCAGCTTGACTCAGGGGACCAGCTGAAAAAGGGGTCCCCTACTCCTCCGCCATCTTTTCTCCTTCTTGCAGAAAGTGGTCGCTTTTCTGTTCATAGAGTTTCTGCTACTCTTTTCTTCATTCTCCAGTTGCATTCATAGGTATTCCGACTGGTTTGGTAGCTCTCTAGCTGAATTCCTGTGACCAGACAAACTTTAGGTCTCCTGCCCCTCCACCATCTTGGAACCAGTGAGAGTTTCCTTGGTAGTTTTGATATGTACCAGATAGTTACTTTGTAGAATGTCTCTCCATAAGAGTTTGTCTCATTTTCTTTTCCATAATTAAAGTAGTTTTTTGCATTTTTGGTAAGAATTCCATGGAACTTATGTTGTCATTTTCATACATATTGGGCATTCAGGATGTCAGTATATTTTATTACGTGGTGTTAACCTTGAGAACTTGATTAAGCTGATGCCTGCTAGGTTTCTCTACTGTATAGTTACTATGTTTGTTTTGCAATAGATATGAGATAATGCTAATACCAAATTTTAATATCAAATTTCTAATCAAATTTTGCCCACCGGTCTTGTTTAATTTTTAATTTAAATTTTTATTAATTTTAAATAAAAGTTATATACATTTAAGATACATAACCATGTGACATACATAATGAAATAACCATTAGTCAGTCTAACATTTTCTTATATAATTACAATTTTTATGTATGGTAACAAAAACCCCTGAGTTCTGTTCTCAGAAAATGTCCAGTATTCAATACAGTATTATTAATTATAGTCACTATGCTGTACGTTAGATCTGTAGACTTAGTTATTTCTACTGACCTTAGCATCCCTTGGTTGACTGTACCTGGAAAAATTTAGTGTGGTGTTTGCCTGATGATGATTTGGGTTTTCATTAATTTCTTCTACATATGTTAATTTTTTTTTCTTAAAGGAAGAGCTATCTATACATATATTTGATTAATTATTCATATCGATGTATCCTCATGAATGCTAATCTTATGTTTCATAATCCAATATTGTCATTAAAAAAATGGCTCAATTTGTACCAGTTTCAGACATGGAATATTCCTTTAGATTAGCTCTTATTTCTTGTTGACCTGCCCCCATCTTTTTTCACATATTACCTGGAATCATTAAATATTTCAGGTACATCTTGTATTTTAAAGTAGTTTTTAATCTTATTAAAAGAATAGGTATAAGAAAAAGTTATTCATTATTAATCTTTGAACAATATAGAAATTTGACCTAACAAAACAGAAGTTTCACCTTCTTGATGTGTAAATGGTAACCAGATATGGTTAACATCCATGAGGTTAAGAAATGAAAGATTTAAGGAGAGTCAAATACAGTACTAGAAGAATACTTATTCAGAAAGAGTAAAAGTAGAGAATATATATTAAGCTAAACTAGTAATGATACGGTGGTATATTCTCATTCTTAGGTCAAATGTTTGTTAATTCAGTTCCATGCATATGTGGATCACCTCTTATGTTTAAGACACTGTACTGTATGTAATAGGAACTCTTTTTTGTCAAGGAGTTTGCAGTCAGTCCAAGATGCCCATAACAACTGTATGGGTATGCATTTAGTGGTCATTGAATATCTATTATATAAGGTGTTATGCTAACTCCTGAGACAAATAAGAAATGTGTAAACAAAATTTTAATAATGCATGGTATTACTGTGACAGAAATATAAACATGATCTTGTGGGACACAGAAGAGAAGAATGTTCAGGTACATGTAATAAGAACAAATACTAATTTTAAAAGACAGCATATAATTAGTGCTGTATGAGAACTACAAAATCATAGAAGAGCTCAGAGAAAGTAGATTTCCCCTCCACTTGGGAAGGAACAGGGAAGGAAATTCAGGCAGATAACATGAATAAAGTGCAAAACCTTCATAATGCAATGACTTCTGGCAGATACTGGGGAAATAGTGATAGGCAATACTAAGAAGCTCAGATATTTTGCAGACAGGTCATCTCCATATCAGGCTAAAATATCAGACAGGGACTATGGTGTAGAAGGTTTTTAAAATCAAGTTGTGGCATTTTGACTTAGCTTGGTAGGCAATGGGAAAATATTGGGAAAATATTGAATATGTTTTATCCCTAAGTAACTGGATTGAAGTTTGGTCTAAAGGTAATCAGGCATTGATGTGAGAGATAAATTGTTTAAATGTTGGGGATTCTAGGAAGATGTCAGAATGAATGAAAGGTAAAAACCTTCCTGTTTCCATTTATTTAAGAACCACTGACAATCATGCACTGAATGCTAAAAGCAAATGCAATGAATACAATTTCATCTGCATCCTCAAAGAATTTAGTGTAAGAGATAAAGTGAATACATGGCTATGATAGAAATATACTGAGAACACTGTACTCTACCATGTAAATGGAGTACAGATGCCCAACCCAGATTGGAAGGGGGTTGAGAGTAGGTCATTTTTCTTTGAGGTTTAAATGATTCAAAGTAGTTTTGGAGCTGAAGTGGGCCATGCGGGAAGTGTGCTTTCTCTATAGAAGAAAAAGGACAAGAAAATTAAGTGAAATTATGATATATATGAGGAAATAACATTTTGATGTCTATGGCTAGAGTGTAGGAAACAAAAGTTAAGAAATAAGTTTTAAAGTTAATAAAGCCATAAAATTTTTCAAGAAATGTACACCTTTTCCTGTGGACTACTTAAAAATATATTTAGGGGAACCCATTAAGTTCACAAGACATTAAGTGGGCAGGCAAGAGGTGGGATCATTTATCCTTGAGCTCCTTCAACCACACTGAAGTTATTTCTACCCTTGAGGCATAAAATTGTATTTGCAGAGCTTATTTTTGCTGGAGAAAAGAATTCTAAACTAATGTGCAATAGTGACAGGCTATGGGGAGTAAGTAAGCATAAGGGTAAGAGTGAAAAGAGAAAATAACTGATCAATCCATTGGCACTTGAACACCTGAGTAGAGGGGAGAAACAGAGGAGAGAAAAGTTGCTTCACATGGTTACCCAAACTGGTAATCAGGGAAACAGCAATTAAAAGAGCAAAAACCTGCTTTTTTTTTTTTTTCTATCCAGTTAATAAGCATGGTATAGTAATAAGCAGTATTGGCTTGCACATAAGGAGTTGAACAATGGTATAGACTTCTGGAAACAATCTATTACATGCATTCTGAAAAGCAGACCAATATTGGCTACTAGATCATTAAAAATATTATGCTTTGTCATGGCAATTCCACATTTAAATGTCTATCCTTATGGAATTAGTAGAAATGTGAGCAAGTCTTACATTGTTTATGCTGGCTGCAGTCCATTTATATTACAGAAAAGTTAACCTGAAATTTAAACAGTAGGCTCTAGTTAAATGTGACTTCAAGTACATATAAAGGAATACTGTGCAACCATCAAAACAAGCATTGGAATTTTAATAACATGGAAAAATGCTCCCAATATTTATGTCTCTAAACTTATGTCACACTATCGTGAGATCTTCCTCAGTAATACTAACATAGAACCTCCTTTGCTCCACCCCCTGCAATGCCAACCACTCTTTCACCTTATGATGGTTTTATTTTCTTAGCATTTGTTTGTGGTTTGTTCATTTATTTATAGTTTATTGCCTGTCTCTCGCACACTGGAGTATGAGCTCCATGAGAGCAGGAAATTTGTTTTTTCAGTGCTGTATCAAGAACAATATCTGGCATATTCTAAGAGCTAAGTAAATCTTTGCAGAATAAATAAACTGCACAATTATATGGTCAGATATCAATTGTGCAAAAATATGTATAGAACACTTAAATATGTCAAAATGCCACCATTAATTATGTCAGAATTTTAAATTTTTTTACATGTTTTGTTTCCTTTATCATAATTAGATACAATGAGATTTACTATAAAAAGAATAAATGCCTTTGGTTAGAGGAAAAAGTAGCAAAAGTTGAGAATAAAAATGAAATTATTCTGATGTCAGTGTGATGGGGGGGCACACTGGAGTCCATTATGAAGGTTTTGAAGTTAACCCAATTGAAAAATATTGAAAATATGAACTAGAAATGGCAGAGATAAAAAGTTTGGGAATATGGTTTAGTTCCATTAAAATATCCATGATAATATATGAATTCAGTGGTTAGGGCACCATTATTTTTTGTAGGCTTTCCTACTCCCACCCTCCCCCGCACTTTTCTGGATGCTTTCTTCTATCCTAGTACAGAGTAGAGGAACAAGCAGGCAGTGGCCACACTTGAGCTGTCCCCACATTCCGTGGGCATTGGAACTGCTACTTTTTCTTTATCATTCCTTCTATGAACCTGGCAAATGTCCTTTTCCCATTGTGGTTTGCACAATCCCAGACCTTTTGTTTGTTTTCCACATTCTCTGGGTCTGCTTTGGTCATGGAATCTTAGCACTTTCTTGCACAAGAAAATAAAAGGCCCTACCTGATTCTGTACTGCACCCAGAAATTTCACATTGGACCCATTTCTAACAAAGGACTACAATGCTGAGTCTGTATTTTCTTGCTTCACTGTGCGTATTGCTCCCTCATGGAGCTGTAAGAAGAGCAGGATTTTGAATGTGTATGTGTCCATCCCAAATTCTATGGTAATTACAATCTGTAAATTTACAGTCTCTTCTTTATCAACCTACTTCAATAAAGAAGGAAACTCAATCATTTAGAAATTAGTCTTTTGGATATTATTTCAACCAAGTTTTATGTCTAAGTTTCAGTATACTAAATGTAAGTATTTGTATCAGGGTATTTCTTTTTTTTTTTTTTTTTAAGTTTTTCTTTTCTTTTTTTTTTACAAAGATTTTATTTATTTATTTGACAGAGAGAGAGAGAGCCAGCGAGAGAGGGAACACAAGCAGGGGGAATGGGAGAGGAAGAAGCAGGCTTCCAGCAGAGGAGCCTGATGTGGGGCTCGATCCCATAACGTCGGGATCACGCCCTGAGCCGAAGGCAGACGCTTAACGCCTGAGCCACCCAGGCACCCCATGTATCAGGGTATTTCTTGTGAGTTACTTTTAATTTATTGGTGCAGAAGAGGATAGAGAGGAAAAATGATTTTTAAGTCATAGATACAGAAAAAGGCAGAAGTTTATTTTAACAAGAATTTATTTATTACTACACACTGGGAGGCAGGGATAGCTTAGATAAAGGTGTGCGTCACAAGTTTGGGCACATTTGGAGAAAAAGTTCAAAAGACACAGAGAAATACTAAATTGACAAAAACACAGTAGTTATGTCATAATTTTGACTAAAAATAGCCCTAATTATAATATATTCCTCTCCACTTTAATACATAGAAATTAATAAATATTGTAATACGGTAATCAGGTTAATGAAAAATACCTACCTAACTTAAAATTTTAACCAACACATGATTATATGTAACCCACTATCAAAAGTTCTACTTGAAAAGGAAAAGGTCTACTTAATTAGCATGAAGCTAGTTCAAGATTACTATAGCTAAAAAGCACTAAATTTTGTAGCATAGTATCTATTATATTAGGTTCCTGTTAACACAAATCTATGGAAAGATAAATTCCTTTACCCACATAATATAACCTTCAAATTCATGAAGACGTTAAACTTATCTTAAGATAAGATTGAAATTGCTTGTGTGAGAGTTCTACCACCTGAGGTATTGGTTACACTTGGAACACATCTCTATTTGAATGTCTTATTAGACTCTTTTCTGACAGATCCTTGTCCATAAAATGAAATGCGAGTGTGAAATGTTAGTTAGGAACCTCATATCCATTATCTGAGATATTCTTAAAGCAAAGAATGAAGAGAGAACTGTCAGCACTGCTATCATTTTTAGAGAACAAAATACTTAAGGCATGAAGCAAATACACTAGTAGCAGGAATACAGAAATTCTTGAGATGCACCAGAGTAGGGGGAATCTCCTCTTCCAAATATTTCAGTAACTCCACTGCAAACTAATATATTTCATTACTGGAAATATTTTACTTTCAAATGTAATTGATATGGCTCGTGGTTTACTGCCAGCTACACTTTCATTGTGTCATCGCTGCTGATTATAATGACATTCTGCAAGGATACCACTGACACCAGTACTTCGTCTTCCATAACCGCACTCAAGGGCATATTTTTAACACAGAATGAATCAGGGAATCACACCCATAACTTTGGGAATGTGATGCTGAAAATTGATTCTACTGGGTTCTAACCAGATGTTTCTATAATCCAGAATAATTTATTGAAAGAAGCCATTCACATTTATGAACTGATTATTTATGTTGAATCATAAAT
Source organism: Ursus maritimus (assembly GCF_017311325.1). Taxonomy (NCBI): domain Eukaryota; kingdom Metazoa; phylum Chordata; class Mammalia; order Carnivora; family Ursidae; genus Ursus; species Ursus maritimus. The sequence goes on along the minus strand of NW_024423344.1, from coordinate 55,946,730 downwards.
TAGCACAGCTATATGCGATAAACTTAGGAAGATAAGTGATGCTTTCAAATTCTAAAAGGAATTAAAACAATTAAAGCAGAAAAATATTAATGTAGAGCTAAGTCATGCAATTTTCTGGAGCAATTAGGGAGAAACGGTATATGAGGCTAAACATACAAAAGAACTGAAGGTGGGGAGGAAGTCCTTTCAAGAAAGATAATGGCTATATTTTACACCTGACACTAATGCTACACTGTATGTTAAGTAACTGGAATTTAAATAAAACCTTTAAAAAATGGGGAAAAGAAAGAAATATTGTATCATAAATAAACTTTGACTATGACTGCAAGGAAAAGGAGATAATGAGTGTTCATTTTGCTGAAGGGGAATTAAAAAAATAATATGAATGAGGTAGTAAGATATACACAAGACGAACTCTCAGAGTAACTAAAGCATTCTTGATTTTTGTACAAATTGGGAATGTTAAAATAGCAATTTAATATCATGAACAAATTAAGTGTAATATTTAGCTATAGGCTAAACTCAGGCTGCATGTTTTGAGGTAAACTGGAAACCTATTCATTCAAAAAATATTTACTGTGCATCTGCTAGCTACCAAGCACTTGACAAGGCACTTGGATACATTAGAGAACAAACCAAGGATGATACCCATGTTATCTGTTGTTACCGAACTTCAATAGCTTCAATTTTAATGCAGATGGAAGAATTAACAAAATAAAATAGGTATAACATAGAATATCAGACAGTGATAAGCACTATAAAAAGAGCCAGGTAAGGATCAGGGATATGTAATGAGTTAACAGGGAAGGTATATGACTGAGGAAGGTAAGAATATTGCTTTATGAAATAGGATGGTCAGGGTAGGCCTCATGGAGAAAGTGACATAGGAGCAAAGACTGAGATGGGACTGTAGCCATATCCATATCTATGGATAGTGTGATTCTTCAAAGGGAATAGCTAGAGCAAAGTCATGAAGGAAGGCAGGCATAAGCTCAACATGTTCTTGGGGTATGGAAGAAGCCTATGTTTATATACCTGAGAGGTGGATGGGATGAGTGCTAAGAGAATAGGAACCTTGTTATGGAGAGCCTGGTAAGTCCCATAACTAAGTTAGCTGGGGAGCTATTTAAGGATTTGTGGCAAGGGAGTGATATGCCATGGCTTTCATTTCAGTAGGTCTTTTGAATGGCTAATAAGGAATAGACTGTAGGGGCAATGGTAGAAGCAGGAAAAACTCTTTGAAGTTTCTTCCATTAACCTTAATATGTAAAATTTGGTGGTAGCAGTGGAAATGCTAAAATGATCAGTTCCTGGTTACAGAGCATTTTGAAAGTTGAACAAATTAGTTTTACAGAGACTAAATGTGCAGTGTGAGAAGGAGGAGTTACAAGTGGTACCAATTTTAGCTTAAGCAACTGGGAGGTATTGCCAGTGCCTGAAATGAGATGGATAAAAAGTGAAGGAGGCTTGGCAAGAAAAGCAGGTTCAGATTGGGCACATAGAGTTTGAGATGTCCAGTCTCATGTGAGTAGAGAATAATGAGTAGGCAGCTCCAACTTAAGTCTGGGTTTAGGAGGAAGACCTGGAATAATGATATAAACTTAAATTTTGTGAGAAATGGGTTATTTTCAACCTTTAATTCCAGGAGATGGGATGAGGTTACTAAGGGAGAAGGTATAGATAGAAAATTTACAAGGCCAAATTCTGCCAAAGGGATGTTTCTACATCAAAATCGCCATTTTATATACTCCTGGGTTGGAAACTATAAATAAATCCAGGTAAATGTAGATGAAGAGATGTAATCTGATTATAGTGAAAAATACCTAATAGTGAATAAACAATGTCACCATGCCATGTGGAAAACATGTACAAAAGTTATTTCAGTGGAGTTCCAGCTCTTAATTCCATGCTTCAAGAAATATGCTAATGAAGATAACTTAAAAGATATCAAAAGTAAAGTAAAATCATATTGAGAGTATAATGCAGATTCACAATGTTGGATTAGAATGCTTTAACTTAAAAGAACATTGTAGAAAGTAAGAGTTCCTTACTTGTGAAAATGAAACAATAGCAAAATAATTACCATAATGATAGTGTATGCTAAAATTTATTATACAGAATTCTCATTTTACACTCAATTCACAATAAAAAATAATAGAAATACTAAAACATGGTAAAGAAATGTGAATGTTAAATGAAACAAAGTAAAATTCCATGCCGTGTCATACAGCTTTTAAATTTAAGCAACAATAATGTGAAAGAGTCACGTGCTCCTTTCTGAATGGGGAGAGTGGGGAAAGAGCTGTATAGAACTTAACATTCTGTAGTTTCCTTATGACGTTGAGTGTCTATACTAAATGAATATTTAGTGCTGCAGCTGGCATTGTTACTGACTGAAGAACTCTGTTTACTTCTCCAAGTATCTACTTTCCTAGAAATTTGTCTCAGTGCTTTCTACACTATATATGTGACATCCAAATGAAATGCCACATAATGTATGATAGAACAAGAGATTTTATTTTAATCAAGATAAGTCCAAAAGATTAAAAAAAAAAAAAAGCTCTGAAATATTCAGGTCCCTGTGAGCTTTCTTGTTAGTAGGGGAAAAGTTGAATTTATTTACATTTGATCTGCTAAAGAATTTAGATCTACTTTGTAACCCCAAATTGTTAGATAAATCTCTGGCATCTTACTCTACTTCCCAAACTATTAATGTAGAAATAACTTGAATTTATTTCTCTGAAAAAAACATTGGATTTCTCTCCTCATAAGAATGCTGTCTTAACCTACTAGCAATTATAAAGATATATTTGCTATAAGTCACAAGAATTATTATTGTGATACATGTGGTGGAAAACCAGGTGCAGAATAAACATCAGCCATGGCTGTCAAGTAATATAAAATAGAAGCACAATTAGCTATTACAAGAGAGCTTTTAGGGAAACTTTCCAAATAGAAACCCAGTGCCTGAATAACTTAATTAACTTCCTGTGGGAGCAAATCCATCACTGTAAAGCACCTGTCACATATAAGCATTGCCCATAGTGAGGCTCAATAAATGTTTTGTATTAATGCTGAAATTATTTATGCCTCTATATTATGATATCTAGGGAAATAAAACATATTTGCTATATTAAAAAGGAACTTTTGTAATTGAACTAGCAACTACTGTGATATTAAAAGAAAACTAATATTGAAAGTGAACAATGGGGGGGATGTATTGAATGGCTTATTAGGGGGTTAGAAACATAAAGACATTTCTCTGCAATACTGTTGTCATCTCCATATATCACTATATGAGGTGGAAACTTCTGTCACATTACATAAATGCCTACACAATTATCTTATGACTGTGCTCAAAGCTAAGCCTGAAAAACCATAAAAAACCCTTGTTTCAGAGTTACTCATGAAATACATTCATTTATTCTCTATTCATTCAATCAGAATTTGATTTCCAAGGTGTCTTCAAATTACATATTCAGGTAGGTGTCACCACCCTGTCTTTCAAGATAAAATGTGTCAGTTTAGTTCTCTAAAACTAAAGAGAAAAAAAGCATTGAAGTAATACAGGCCCAGGCTACTTGCTCTCAAGCTCCACACTCTTCAACACTGCATTCTAATGGAGATAAAAAATGAAAAACAATGGTTTTGTATTCTAGGAGTGTACTTAGGTGTGCTCTAACAGCTGACTTCTTATATTACTGAGATGGAGCATAACTAGGGTGTGCTTTGAGAATGGTAGAGCCCAAATTTAGGAATCAGGAGCTAATCACTATGACATTGATTCACCACAAAGCTCATTTTTCCAGACTGTACTTTAAACAAAGTAACGTGATACAATGTGAGAACTGTTGGCAAAGTTGAGCTAATAACAGATAGCTGCCATTTCTACAGACATGTGCAAAATGGGCATTCTATGTCCATTACACAGAAGTCTGGGACTCTGTTCAAATGTGTATGTTTATTGGTTGTATATGTAAAGCATCCCAATTTTTGTAGTTCTGAAAAATTATGTAATCCTAGTCATTTTACACAATAAAAAATTAAGCAATTTTTACAAGTCACATTTTTCAGCATCCAAAATATACCTATTTTATGTCTATTCAAATTAATAATCAGTATATGCCCAGGCATCTTGATCTCAATTTTGGTGAAAAGAGAACTTAAAAGTTTATTTAAAATACTCGGGGCCACATTGGTGCTCAATAGGGGAGTCAGAATCAGACCTTTATTCACATGACTCAAAAACCAATACCTTTTATTTGCCAGGAGAAGTTAATGAATTTTGCTTCCCCAAATCTGAAATGAATCCCAAGAAGGAGTATAAGCTACATCAGAGTGGAGTTTACTTGGGCTTTAGAACATTATTCTTAACTGGAATTTAATATAACAGAATTACCTGGTAAAGTTTTTTTTTTTTTAATTGAGGTGTAATTGACATTAACATATTAGTTTCAGGTGTACAAAATAATGATTTGATATTTGTATACATTTTGAAATGATCACAGTAAGTCTAGTGAACATTCATCACTTTACATAGTTAGATTTTCTTCTTGTGATGAGAACTTTTAAGATCTACTCTTTTGGCAACTTTCAAACATGCAGTGTAGTATTATTAATTATAGTCACTATGTTCTTAATCACATCCCCATGACTTATTTATTTTAAAACTCGAAGTTTGTACCTTTTGACTCCTTCACCCATTTTTTCTACTCCTGCCTCTGGCAATCACCAATCTGTTCTCTCTATCTATGAGCTCGTTGTTGTTGTTATTGTTATTATTCATTTTTAGTTTATCTTTTTAGATTTCACATAAGTGGGATCATACAGTATTTTTCTTTCTCTGATTTATTTAGCAAAATGACCTTAAAGTCCATTCATGTTGTCACAAATGGCAAGACGGTGAGCGTTTCTTCTTTTTTTTTTTTAATGGCTGAATAAAATTCTTGTGTATGTATGCCACATTTGCTTTATCCATTCATCCATTGATGGACACTTCGATTGTTTCCCCATCTTGGGTATTGTAAATAATGCTACAGTCAACATGGGGGTGCATATTTCTTTTCAAGTTAGTGGTTTTGTTTCCTTTAAATAAATACCCAAATGCAGAATTGCTGGATGATATGGTAGTTCTTTTTTTTTTTTTTTTTTTTTTGAGGATCCTTAATACTATCTTCCAAAATGGCTGCTCCAATTAACATTCCCACCAACAGTACACAAGGGCTAGCTTTTCTCTACCTCCTCACCAACACTCATCTTTTGTCTTTTTAGTCTTTAATAATACTCATTCTAAAAGGTATCAGGTAATATCTCATTGTGGTTTTAATTTGCATTTTTCTGATAAATGTTGAGAATCTTTTCATTTACCTGTTGGCCATCTGTATGTATTCTTTGGAAAAATGTGTATTCAGATCCTCTGCCCGTTTTTTTTTTAAATGGGATCTGAGTTTTTTTTCTTTTTCTTATTTCGCACTCTCTCTCTCTTTTTGTTTGAGTTATATGAGTTTTTAACTTATTTTGGAGTTCTGTATATTTATATATTTTGAATATTAACCCCTCATCAGATATATGTTTTAAAAAATATTTTATCCTATTCAAAAGGTTGCCTTTTCATTTTTTTTTAAAGATTTTTGTAATCACTATACCCAACATGGGGCTTGAACTTACAATCCCAAGATGAAGAGTCACATGCTCTACCAATGGAGCTGCACCCCACCTTTTCATTTAGTTGATGGTTTTCTTCACTTTGTAGAAGTTTTTTTACTTTGGTGTAGTCCCACTTGTTTATTTTTGCTTTTGTTGTTTTTGCTTCTGATGTCAAATTCAGGAAATCATTACCAAGACCAATGTCAAGGACATTACCCCCTCTGGTTTCTTGCACAGATTTTATGCTTTCAAGTCTTTATCTTCATATATTTAATTAATTTTTAGTTAATTTTTGTGTATGGTGTAAGGTAGTGGTGAAGTTTCATTCTTTTGCATGTGGCTATTCAGTTTTCCTTACACTATTTACTAAAGAGACTGTTCTTTCCCCATTTTATGTTCTTGGCTTCTTTGTCATAAACTGACCATATATGCATGAATTTATTTCTGGCTGCTCTATTCTGTTTTCAGTGATCTGTATGTCTGTTTTTATCCCAATACCATTACTGTTTTGATTACCGTACCTTTGTAATATAATTTGAAATTGGGGCATGTGATGCTTCCAGCTTTGTTCTTTCTTTTCTTCAAGATTACTTTGGTTATTAGGAATATTCTCTGGTTCCATAAAATTTCAGGATTTTCCTGTTTTTGTGAAAAATGCCATTTGAATTTTGATAGGGATTGCATTCAACCAGTAGATTGTTTTAGGTAGTATGGACATTTTAAAAATATTTTTGTAATCCATGAATATGGAATGTCTTTTTATTTACTTATATTTTCTGTTTTTTCATTAATGTCTTATAGTTTTCACTATATAGGTCTTTCACCTTCTTGGTTAGATTTATTCATAGGTATTTTTTTTTCTTTTTGATGCTGTTGTAAATAGGCTTGTTTTATTTTTTTCCAATAGTCTGTAATCAGTGTATAGAAACTCAATAGATTTTTGTATATTGATTTCTGTATCCCTCAACTTTACTGATGTCTTTTATTCTAATGGTTTGTTGGTGTCATCTTTAGGGTTTTGTATATATAGTGTCATGTCATTTGCAAATAGATAGTATTACTTTTTCCTTTCCAGTTTGGACGACTTCTATTTCCTTTTCCTACTTAAATGCTCTGGCTAAAGTTACTAATACTGTGTTGAATAAAAGTGGTGAGATTGGGCATTCTTGTCTTTTTCCTAATCTTAGAGGAAAAGCTTTCAGCTTTTCACTGTGAAGGTTTGTGTGTGTGTGTGTGTGTGTGTGTGTGTGTGTTTAAGAAACATTTTTCTTACATTAAAAATAACTTCCATGAGTAGTATAGATTATATGACCAAAGAATCCCTGGACATTTAAAATTTTAAATGTCTTAGAATATCTGTATGTGGAAATATACCACTGATCCAAAACAATATGGAAAAAATAAAGCACCCGAGAAATGAAAATGTTTATATAAATCAGTGTTAACATTGTGTATGTGTATGTATGCACATACAAACATGTGCTGAACCTTCTATATTTTCGCCTCTGCTGTTGTGGGTCACAGACAATTCTGTTACCATAATACACATTACTCAATGGAAGGTAGCACTGGCAAAATTACTTTAATAACTGAAACCAACTGGAAAAATAGAGAATTAAATAATTCTATTCTGTTGATTACAACATTTTCTACATTGTCTTTATTTATTTGGACTTTCACCCAGCTAAGACAATATTTTCCAAGGATGTTTAGTCTTTGGAGAGTTCCTCACAAAATACTACACCTTGGAAGAGAAGGATTAAATAAAGACAAGAATCAACAATACAATTTTGTGTATGCTTCTAATTTTGAGGGTGGTGTATTAAACACTCCATAGAGCTTCTAATAGGCCATCAGCTACTTATTATTTATATTCAAATAAAACTTGAAGAGTGTGAGACTATGAAAAGAACATTACTCTATTATTCACTAGATGTAGTATGTTAAATAACTTTGTCAAGATATTTAAAGTGTCAGAAATTAAGTTTCCTCATAAAGAAAATGGATGTATTAACACCTGTATCATGGTGTTGGTGTATTTACGTTATGTAAGACATATTTGAGAGATCCATAGTAAGCTTTCAATAAATGTTAGCATAGTGGAATAAAGTAGAAATCAATCACACTACAATCAAAACTTAGTTTTGAAGCACTTGAATAATGCTCACAATGTGAACTGGTGAGAAATGTTAGTTTTATTTGAAGCTGAGTTAAAGAGCATGACTTGAACATGAAGCCACTTCAACCTTCAGGTCTGGACATTATGGCTAATCTTGAGGAGATCATTCTTAAACAGATAATCTGGGTCTGCCAAAATAGACCAGAGACAAAGAGCAAACTAAATATGCTGGTGACTTCTAACACACTTATGATAGGGGGAGACTAATACATGTCCATTTTTATCCTATATTAATAAAATAAATCACCCTTCTTCATAATGGGTAGATCTAACAGTATGCGTAGGAAAAGAAAAAACTTTCCACCAGTATTTCAAGGAAGTTCTTAATTTCTAGCCTAGCTGAAAGCAAGAACAAGGTAGCATAGTGCAGTGGTTAAGAAGTCTCTGGAGTCACACTGCCTGGGTTCAACCACAATTCTGCCACATATTACTAGGCAGCCATCAGTGAGTCCCAAGTTCAATTTACATAAAAAGCAAAGAAGTTCATATTTGTATAGCACTCAGAGCATAGGAAGGGAAATGATTTCACCTAGAGCTAATTCCGCTTATTCCCTACTTGAGTGAGTTATGATTCACGTATAGCTTTAGAATGCAAATGTGAATAATATAGAATAATTTCTTTCACTTGGGGGGAGGGCTAAAAGGTAAGTGTTGGTTACATCCACAATCAGTATATGAGAAGAAAATAAAGGAAGAAAGTTAATGAGTAAAGACAAAAGTTTACTACCCATATTTAAGCATAGGAATTCTGAGTGCTAGTCTACAAGATGGGTCATTTTAATCAGAAATTAACCTGTGTAAAATTTTTTAAAAATTTCAGTAGGGGTATTTTAGCTGGAGTCTAAATTGGTTCCGTAGGGAAAAATGGAGGTTTATGTGAACCTCACTGATGGCCTAGTGAAGTGCATCAGTTTGCATGAAAAGCTGGGTAACTTACTTGCAGAGAATACATTCTAAGAGAAAATCAAAGAAGCAGATAAAAACAAATAATGGCTTAACATATAGGAGGATAGTTAGTGTGATTTTTGGAAAAAGCAATTACATCGGTGACCCAGGGAATAAGGAAACTACAATTAAAAAATCTTTTTTCCATAAAATCTCTTTAAGGCATTAATCCCTGGTGATCCTCTATGGAATTATAACTCCAAAAGGGATTATTCTTCCTGCCCTGGTTTCCATAGAACACAGAACAGCTTTGGGCCCTTAACGGCTTCTACCAACTATGATACTGCCCATCATAAATGAAACCAGTCCTCACAGGCTGTGACAATGCTCAGTGAAAAAGTCAGCCATGCTGGGGAGACTCAATGGGGAAATAATTTTACAAAACTTAATTCCCAACATAACTATCAGAAACAAAACATTAAACATATATATAAACAAACATGTATATAAACCAAACATTTATATATATATATATATATATATATATATATATA
>NW_024423344.1:55935089-55937456 GCF_017311325.1 Ursus maritimus | reverse complement strand
ATATATATATATATATATCTCCGACCCAGCATGCTAATTTGTTTTCAACATTTCTAATGCACCCAGTTGTCAAATACACAGAGTGTACGCATACTGGTGGTGGTGGTGGTGTTGTGGATTATCTTGGAGAAGATGTCAAAGAAATAACTTAGATCTCCAACTGAAACAAGTACCTGTATCAAAAATTAATTTGGATCAGTAACACTGAAAGATGAATTATCTATGTGTGTAGCAAACAAAAGTAAAGATACTATAGACAAATAACTCCTGGCAGTGTAGATCACAGCAAATTTCCAAGTAGGGGTGAAAAAAATCTTTAAAGATACACTTTCTTATCTCTCAGAGAAGCCTCTGAATGTTCTCTTTTCTCAGGCCATGAGGTAAAGAAATTTGGAATTATAGAACAGATAATATGAAATATTCTCATAGGAAAGTCTGTAGCATACTGTATGTAGTCTGGCACTCTCCGCTGCTTATATTGATCTAATAATTGCACATTTCTCCTACGTATGATATGTTTCAGTGGTTATTTTTATACTAATGTACTTGTCAGTTCTTTTCAGATCTTAATGCATGCTCAAGAGGAATATTTTGGAGATATTTATTTAAAAATAAAATTAGAAGTATTCGATATATTGTATGCAGCTTAACAAACACCAAATAACTAAATTTTCAATTTTACTTTTTCAGTTTCTGAAGTTTTTTATGGTTGTGTTTCAGCAGATTATGGGCATTTGTCTAAGATTTTCAAAAATAAATCAAAGGCAAGATGAACTGTACTCATTATTTATACATAATAGATGACATCTTCTCTTGATATGAAAAACTTTCATGGCCTAGAAATATTTTATTAACATTAGATTTAAATAAACTTCAGCATGCATGCTGCATTGTCAGGTTTCCTTACCCCATCATATTCTCTAGTCCTTTAAAATTATTTGACTATAAAAATACCAATTAAATACATATAATTAAAAAAACCAATTGAATACAAATAATGTGTATATATAAAGATTTCAGAGCAAAGTCTAATTAATAATTGACGAATCAACTATCTATCATGAGTCAACAATGACATGCCTTGTGTTTTTCTCTAGAAAATTAAATCTATGATGTTAATATACATAATACAAGAACTTGTTTGACACAAGATACTTAATGAGTTATAAAGTCATTTGGTTTACAAATGTGAGGTAGTGAAAAACTTGGTGGTTTAATAGAGTGTTTTAAAAAAATCAAGATCTCAGCAATTAGGCAAAATGCCATATTAATTCACTCATAAGAGAACTTTCATAAAAATTTGAAATCAGTTAAATTGGAACCATTTAAAAGTTTTGGCACACATACTTTACTTAGGTCCAAGGGAAGCCTGAGGTCTAGACACGAACCAATTCTTCCTTCTCTTCTTTGAGCAGTTGCGGAAACTTGACTAAGCTCATACAAAAGTTTAAGCCTCTCAAGTATTCTCTCTTCTACTTTACTTTGTTTCTTGTTGCCTATATATTGTGAGTCTGAATAATGGCGTTCTCCTATTTCTTTTCTCTTTGACCTTTATTTAAAGCCTTACTCCTTTTCTATATTTTGTAAAATTGTGTCCTTTAGCTATATTGATTTCCCTCTAGAATCTGAATCTGTTTTCTGGGTTCTCGATGATTTGAGACTAGTTCTTTCATTTAAGTTATTTTTGAGCAATTATGAACTACAATTAGAAAAAGAAAGATACACAACACGAGTGATTTTTTTCTTTTAAGAAATTGTATTTGCTTCAGTTAATGATAATTTATGACATGCTTGCTTTGGATGATTCATATTAGCTGAACAGCCTTAGCATACCCCTCAGCTTGACTAAATTTTAGATACTTACCTTTCTGACTCTAGGCCCTGATCATCCTTTTCTTAGAGAACTCACTGTAGAAAACTTACAATCGCAAACTCTCTCTCTGACCTTTAAAATGTATATAGATCTCACAGATTCTTGCCAGATCCAAGATGTCTTTAAAACCTGGGAGACATCTGGGGCACCTGGGTGGCACAATCGTTAAGCGTCTGCCTTCGGCTCAGGGTGTGATCCCGGCATTCTGGGATCGAGCCCCATGTCAGGGTCCTCTGCTAGGAGTCTGCTTCTTTCTCTCCCACTCCCCCTGCTTGAGTTCCCTCTCGCTGGCTGTCTCTCTCTGTGAAGGAAGGAAGAAAGGAAGGAAGGAAGGAAGGAAGGAAGGAAGGAAGGAAGGAAGGAAGGAAAGAAAGAAAGAAAGAAAGAAAGAAAGGAAGGAAGGAAGAAAGAAAGAAAGAAAAAAGAAAGAAAGAAAGAAAAAAGGAAGAAAGAAAGAAAGAAAGAAAGAAAGAAAGAAAGAAAGAAAGAAAGAA